>NC_025993.2:96572216-96597025 GCF_000442705.2 Elaeis guineensis | reverse complement strand
TTCTCACAGGAAAACTTCACCGGCGATGGAGGTAAGCCTCCTCCCCTCCTCCTTCTTCCCTTCCTTCCCGTGCCGATGCATACTCACCACGACGACCGGAGTCGCCGGCTTTGTTGCGGAAGAATCTTCCTTTTTACCGTTTTTTCGTCGCCGGTGGTCACCGGCCGACCACCGGTTTGGCCGCCTCTTGCCGTCGGATCGTCTCCTCTCCTGCCAACGGTCGCCCCATGCCGACTGTGCCGCCGACTAGCCAGCCAACGAGGGACCTCAAGGTCCTCTGTTTCAGCCCAAAAGAAACCCACGAGAAAGAAGAAAAGAAGAAGAAAGAAGAAGAAGAAGAAGAAGAAGAAGGAAAAGAAAAAAAGAAAAAGAAAAGAAGAAGAAGAAGGAAAAGAAAAGAAAAAGAAAAGAAGAAGAAGGAAAGAAAAGAAAAAGAAAAGAAAAAGAAGAAAAAGAAAAGAAAAAGGAAAAAAAAAAAAGAAAAAAAATAAAATAATAATAATATAAATAATATAATAAATAGGATTTTCTCTCCTCTCTCTTCCGTGAAGAAAAAAAAAGAAAAAAAAAAGGGGAAAGAAAAGAAGAAGAAAAAAAAATAATAAAAATAAATTAATAAATAATGATATAAATAATAAAATATGAGAAAGAAAGCTTCCCTCTCTCTCTTCAACTTGAATTAGTATTTTCTCTCTCTAGAATTGAACTTTCTCTATCTACTTTCTCTCTCTAGAATTCTCTTTCTAGATTATTTTTCTCTTCTAATATTTCTAAAATTTTGAGAAGAATGATGATGAATTTAAATGATCTTCATGATAAATTTTTGATCCGTGATCGTCGGACGGTATACCGACATCCACTTTGATCAGATCAAGTATTTTTAGATTTTATTTTTCATGATTTTATTGAATTATCCATATGATAATTTCAGCATGATTTGATCCGATTGATCGAATTTGTTGAATCATATTGTCTGAAGAATTCAAGATAAGTTTTCTCTCTCTAAAATTTTCTCTCTAAAATTTTCTCTCTCTAAAATATTCTCTCTCTTGATTGATTCTCTCTCTAAAAAGGTTAGTAAATGAAAAAAATTCTTTTAATAATTCTGATCTGATTTTAATGAAGAACCCTGATCCATGGTTGTCAGACAGCGTACTGGCGCCCATCTTGATCAGACCATGAATCTTTAGATTTGATCATCCATGATTCCGATCTAGCCATGACTTGATTTGATCACGTTGATTTCACCAATCGAGATATTGGATCAATCGTAATGTTGGATTGTGTCACCTGATCAATTCGAATTGTACCTCATGAATTCTCTCTCCTCTGATTTTCTCTCTCTACTTGATTTTATGAAATCGATGAAGAAACCTCGATCCTATCACTTCGAATCCGATTTGATCTGATAGTCAAACTTTGGATCGTTTAGGTCCTAATTAGATTTTGATTAGATGAAATTAGATGATCGGACCCAATCTAAACCGTTGAAATATGGTATTCGTATTCTTTCTAATTATTGAAATTGATTCTGTATAGGATTGTGGATATTTGATCATAGGATATCGCGATATGATCTATGAACAGAATTTTTGGAAAAAAATTTATAGAATTATGTGGATTTCTTGGAATGCATTCGAGGTAAGTAATGTTTCACTTTTTCAAGATTTATCGGCAAATTATAATGTATTTTTCTGACATGATTTGTGAAACGATGCATGAATTGGATGAATGGTATTTTGTTATGAAAATATCTTATTTGAAATGTTATGATGAAGCATGATTGAACATATTGATTTCATAATGCATTATATTGATTGATTTCAATACTACATGATTATATGTTTTATTATCGAAATTAGAATATGAAATATGATTTATGAAGAATTATGATATAAGAAACATTATGAATTGATAACCTGACTATGTAAAGGACTCCGCCAATGGGGGCATATACGTTGGCAATTGATTGTCCTGAGGGTTTATGTCGCCAGCGAGACCAGCGACATGTCGCCAGAGAGACCAGCGACAAACCATCAGCGATACCAACGATTCCAAAGGACATGGCTGCCACATGATTCGCAGCCTACCGCAAGCAGATACGCGGTATTATGATCCTGCCACAGAGAAAATGTGGTCATAGCTCATGGTTGACGAAAAAAAATTGAAGAACAAAAGAAATTGAAATCCCGAAAGAAATTTGAATTTTCGAAAAAGAAATGAATTTGACATGAATTATATTGCATAATTGAAATTGATTTCGAATTGATGAACTCTATATGCTTATTTTCTATAAATGATTATTTACTTATATGCCTAATGAAATCTGTTGAGAAGTGATCATTGCTTACTGGGCTGTCTAGCTCATTACCTCTTATTTTACTGTTTTTACAGATGTTGAGGAATTAAGATGATACAAGATATGAATGGAAGAGTGATCAGAAGCAGAATTTTCATACTTTTATTTTAGGTTGAAAGGCTTATTGAATTTGATGTAAAGCCTATGAATCGTTGTTGAATTTATTGAGATATTAAAGAAAAAAAAATTAGATCGTTATGTTTTGAATTTGAATTATTGACTAATTATTCCGCTGTTGTTTTAAGATAATATGATAAGATGCCTTGCATGCTTATGGGAAGAGTTTTCTATGAGTATGCAGCGGTTGCCATGACCCTCGATTCACAATCTCGGATCGGGAGCGTGACACTTTATCATTCTTTCTTAAGTCTTTAGGCTCACAACTATTGAATATTAATATTTTCAAGCTTCTATATAATCTTCTGAAGGTATGATAGTTGTGTATGATTCAAGATATGTGAAAATGATTAGAATTCTGAATTATCAGTAAGAAAGTTGCTTATGATTCAACGAATCATAATCCACTCTATAAATTCGGGAATCCGGCTTGTGCTAACTTGAAGCCCAAAAAAAAGTTTAAACCAGGCTTGGATAGAGACATGGTCCGGCCCCGCCCATTTCCAGCCACCACCTCACCCTTTTTTTGTGCGTGTGTGCGTGCGTGTAAAGTTAGGTCCCTTTATAATTGGATAACCTGTAACGCCGGTAACGCCGTCATTTCAATATTGATACGAGATAACGAAGAAAAGATCTTCGGGAAGATATTTTTCCCTCCAAGCGTCCGGGCTCGGGCTTCTCTATTCGTTACAAAACACCTTATCCTACCGCCTCTACCGCCACCAAGCACGCAGCCAACTGACCATGGCATCATCTTCTCCATCCCCCGTCACCATTCCCCAGCTACCCTTTTCACCCAAGAGACCTCCTCCAGTTCCCATCTTCAAAGAGGTCCACTTCAACCATGACTTCTCGGCCACCAAGAAACTCCAGGTCAGTCTCAATCCCATTGCTGAAATGAACTCTTTTCATTGTTAATTTGCTACTGCTTTGATTTGCTGAACACTGTGTTGGATCTTGGATGGATGAATGGGTGCAGGCTGGGGTGGACCTGGTGGCAAAATTGATTGGGGTGACCCTGGGCCCGAAGGGCAGGAATGTGGTGTTGGAGAACAAGTACGGACCCCCTAAGATTGTTAATGATGGGGAGACCGTCCTTAAGGAGGTACTATAAAAGAATAGGCATTGTTTATCTGGTTTGGTTTTGGATCACTACGGAACTGTAGCCTCTCTAATTCTTTTGCTTTGCTTCCATGGGGCCTTTTAATGATTTCCTCTTGGTGAGAAAGTAGAACTGCATAATTCAGGATCTAGTCTTATCTTGGATTTTCATTTGTGTTTCTTAAATTGGAGCAATGCTTGAAGATTTATGGTTTTTAGATGAGTTAGAAATTAGTAGCCTGGTTTTTTTAGTAGCTGCTAGGTTGTGATTGTATCAACATATATATGTTCTCTATTTCAATTGCAAAGTTCTTTTTCTCTGCCTTCAGTCTGTGATGGATGCACTAATGAGGTCCTTATAGGATAACTAGATTTTTTTTTTTTTTCTGGGAAATCAAAATGGGACTTGCTTGATGTTTTTAGACAAAAATGGACAGCATATGTCTTCTTGTCAGAAATTCTCTTCCTTTTCAATAGAAAGATCATTTTCATTTGGTTTCTGTTGTAGGAGATAAAGTGGTTAATTGATGAGTGAAGTTTCTTTTCCCAATGTTTCTATTTTCTTGCGTCAACTTTAGATAAACAAATCCCTTCAAAAAAAAAAAAAAAACTTTAGATAAACGAACTGAAATACAGAAATCCACTTTCTCAGGAGAAGTTTTTATTTCTCCTTGACCATTTTGAAAACTTTCTGCTCCTCATTAGTTCATTTTGGTTTGCCAAGGTTGAATTGGAGGACCCATTAGAGAATGTTGGTGTTAAATTGGTAAGACAAGCGGGTGCAAAGACAAATGATCTTGCTGGTGATGGTTGCACCACTTCTATTGTTCTTGCTCGAGGTTTGATCGCTGAAGGTGTGAAGGTAAGTACTTAGTTGCATGCTTAAATAGCATCCTGTCCATCCTCCAATTCAGCTTGCTAGAGTAGAGATATCTTGATTATACCCTTTCTATTTTCCCCCTCCTTCCATAGTGATGCACAATCTGTGCTTCTTCATCTCTCACATTGCTATGAATTGAATTGTAATATCATTTCTTATAACTTATACGCACCTCTCTTGAAATTTCAGGGGCAAGACCCACACACACACACACACATGCATGCACACGCGCGTGCGCACACGCGCACACACATATATATAATATTGTTTTGGTAAAAGGGCTCTCTTTATATTCATAATTAGGTACTCGCTGTGGGAATTAATCCTGTTCAAATTGCACGGGGAATTGAAAAGACTGCCCGGGCTCTTGTTTCTGAACTCAAATTGATGTCAAGGGAGGTAAGGTTGACATAACCCTGTAATTAATATATTATTTACTTTTATTGAATGAATGTTGTCAAGTGGTAGCCCAATTTATGGAAATATCATAGTTGCTAGATATTCCTTTTTTCTTTACAAGCTGATTGAAGCTAATTTCTTTTTCATCTCCACCTCTTTCCTGTGATGTTTCAAAATTCGCTTCCCAACATTTTAAAAAAAATGTTACTTTATCTAAATTGAGTGTTCTAACCTTTTTTTCCAATCCCCCATGATTTCTTCATCACATAATTCTTGATGCATTTTTATGATGGCATGTCAACAGTAGAAACATGCTTCTATTGCAGATTGATGACCATGAAATTGCTGATGTTGCAGCAGTTAGTGCTGGAAATGACTATAGTGTAGGGGATATGATTGCAGAAGCTCTTAAAAGAGTCGGAAGAAAAGGTGTAGTTAGAATTGAGAATGGAAAATGCACTGAGAACAGTCTGCAAATTGTAGAGGGGATGCAATTTGATCGTGGTTATTTGTCACCTTACTTTGTTACTGATTGTGCAAATATGTCAGTGGAGTTCGAAAATAGCAAGGTAGTTAGTCTGTTATTCTCATTAACATTGTGTTACTCTGAAAAGCAAGTTTCTAGTGTGACTTTTGCTATGCAGATACTTTTGGTTGACAAAAAAATCACAAATGCAAAGGAGATGTTTAAATTATTGGATAGTGCAGTCAAAGATAAGTACCCACTCTTGATAATTGCAGAGGGAATTGAGGAGGAAGCTCTAGCTCCGGTAATTAGGAATAAACTCAAAGGTGTGCTGAAGGTGGTTGCTATTAAAGCTCCTGCCTTTGGAGAGCGCAAGAGTCACTGCATGGATGACATTGCTATCTTGACTGGAGGTAGTTTGATGGTTTTTAAAGTGTATGCATAAAGCTAGATTAGTAATAGACAAATTACTAAATGAGTATATTTTACTAATGAATTTTTCTCAACCATATGATCTTAGATCATTCATTTATCTATAGTCTTCTGATTTTGTTTGTTATTTTTCGCTCTCTATTCATATTTCTATCTGTTTCACAGGCACAGTAGTCAGAGATGAGATGGGACTGACTCTTGAAAATGCTGGAAAAGAGGTTTTAGGTTCTGCAGTGAAAGTAGTGATTACTAAGGATTCAACACTAATTGTTACTAATGGAAGCACCCAGCATGCAGTGGAAAAGAGGGTTACTCAATTAAGAAATCTTGTAGAGGTACATGAGCTTGTTTGAAGTTACATCCCACTATTCACATGAGATTCTAGTATTTGATCAATCATTACAAGTCATCATCTGCGTGACTATTGAGTACCTGGCTACATTTGATTCCTGCTCTACTTTTTCATTTTAAGCTAAATCCAGTGTCATATTTATCCTTTATGTTTGATTAAATTTTACTTGCATCTGGTTTTCCTGATCTTGCTACTTTTATTTATTATTCATGCTATCCTTTTTTTTTTGTTTCATTCTTGAGCTTCATTGAATGGATAAAACTTGCCTTCTTGTTATACTGCAATTTTTCTTTTTCTTTTTTTTTTTAATTCAAAGTTGGTGAGCAACAGAAAAATCAGTGAATGTCTTTTTTCCTTAAATGCAGTGACTTCCATCAGAAAAAATAAAATGTAAATGATTGCTGCTTCTCTATTGTGCAAGAAAATAGAAAAATGGAAAAAGTTTTTTCTTTTCTGATTTTTTTATAGTTTGCAAAAAGTAGTCTTAGAATGTTAAACTGACTTTTTAAGGTATACACTTATAGATAGTCTTGTATGAGTAAGTTGATATTTATTAAATATTACAAGATGTGAAGACCGAAAAGGTCAAAATACTGTATCTACAGAACTATGACATTTTAAATTTCTAGGTGACTAACTTCACTGTACAAATGAATAAATTTACCAACATGCAGTGGCAGGATGCTCAAGTTAATGCAATGCTCCTATGAAGCCACCATGGCGCCATTAGAAATCTATAAATAGTAATTTATGTTTGGCTTGTGACAAGAATCATCCTGGTACTTTAGCTTAATTTGGCTGCAGTTTTTTTTCCTAATGCATTTTTACAAGTACAATCTCTTTAATTAAGCTTTTCATCTTCTTGGTATGCTCTGAATGAATTTGCTATCCTCACATGCAAATCACAATTAGGGTCAGTTTCACATTTACTGTTATTGGATAACCTGTTGGAGTTCTCTTTTCTATACATACATTAATGACAATACCATCATATTCATGGGAAAAATATGTAGTTTATCTATCTAACCCTGGTATGTTACAGAACACTGAAGAAAAGTTCAAAAAGAAAATATTGAATGAGAGGATAGCAAGGCTATGTGGTGGAATTGCAATTATTAAGGTAATTTATGGTCTTTTAGATCCAATCTTTTCTAGAATCAACATACAAGTGTGGATAATTTGTGTGTTGTGCTACACCAAATTTAATGTTGGAAATAAATGACAGGTAGGTGCACAGACAGTAGTTGAGTTGAAAGATAAAAAGCTGAGAATTGAGGATGCTGTTAATGCAACTAAGGTAAGTTCAGCTTATCTTGATGCTTTCTGTTGGCTAATTAATGTTGTAATGAAATATTTTGCCATTTACAGTCAGCTATTGAGGAAGGTGTTGTAGTTGGTGGTGGATGTAGCCTATTGCGGCTGTCGATGAAGGTGGATAGCATCAAGGAATCTCTGGATAATGAAGAGCAGATGGTATTATTTTATCCTTCTTTCTTTTCCATTATAACATGATACCAAAAGGTGATAATAGAATTTGAACATTACGAGAACTTCAGGTCAGATAAATACATATCTCAAATGACATGATAAATCTTAACATTAGTAAGTATGCCTTAGCCCATCCATATTGGTAGACTTTATGGACGAGGATATAAAAAATCAAAGTTTGAGGATGTTTGATGATTGGCCCTCAAGCTAAAGTCAAATTTCAAGTGTGGCAGTTTTTCTGACCTAGGTATATTTAACACAGAAGGCCTGCCATCTGTCTAAAAGGTTAGGTAGTGAATAGAGAGATGGACTGTTGTTGTTACTCAGTTTAAACTTATCCAATCTGGAATTTTTCCAAGGTTTCATTATAGGGTTGGGTAGGGCCAGGTTGACTCAACCATAACCAAATCAAACTTAGGGTCGGATTGGGATTTTTGAGTTTAAGCCCAACTCAACTTTATAAAAAACAACCCAACTTTGCCCAGGGAATGGGTGGGCGGGTGGATTCGAATTAAGCCTACCCCAAGATGCACCCCTAATGTCAAGACTAGTTTAACTAGTATTTTGCATGTGCTATGCACTAACTCATTTTTAGAGAGAGAGAGAGAGATAGGGAGAATATTCATATGAGATTTTTTTTTTATTTAATACACTAAGAATTTCTTTGAGAGAGAGGATGCCATATTTAAGGAGGATTCTTTGATATAAAATAAAAAATAATATTTTTATATGATTAATTTAATACAAGGATCCAACATATTTCACTCTCAAAGTCTATCTATTTCTGCTTTTTGATATTAGTACCCAAATTCTAGCTACCTAATGTGGCACTTTAGTAATGAATGAATAAAAATTAATTTTTAAAGCCCAGCTACATAAAGCAGTCCATTTACAACTCTAAGTCTAACTACAAAGCTTACTGCCGTTAAAATAGTATAGATTTTAACATAACTTACCAGAGTATCTATCAAGATTCTACGTCCTTGTAGGATAGGGGGCGTCTCGATCAACCCATTTCACTCCTTTAAGAAAATGAGATCATGATGGGTTTGTGACTCCAAAATCCATCCACACGAGGAGAACAGAAGAAAGATGAAAGAAGGAAAGGAAAGAAAATGAAAAAAAAAGAAGTGAAAGGAAAGAAGAAGACAAATGAAGAAAAAAGGAAGGGAGAAGAAAAGCAAGAAAAAAGAAATGAAAGAAAGGAAGGTAGAAAAAGAAAGAAACAAAGGAAAAAAAAAAAAAAAGAAAAGAAGAGGGGGAGAGAGATGGAGGATATCTATCAGGATGCAAGACCAGGATTGCTGCCAAGATGGTATGGGGTAGCAAGGTGTTCCATTCCATAGAGAAATTGGGACATTTTCATCCCACGAGATTTAAAACCTTGATCTATTTTTATCAAGGGTTTATGTGCAATAATCACTCACTTGTCCTTAGGGTTATGCAAAGGACTGGCTAAACCATGAACTTGATGTGAACTGGTCTCTTCAGTTTGATTTATATTATTTTTTAAAAAAATCTGATTTAGTGTTGGTTTGAGAAAGGCTTGGACTGGGAAAATTCGATTTAATTGTAGTTTGAGTCTTTTAAAAAAATCAATTCAAATCGAACTAACCCAACCCTCTATATTTATTTATTTATTTATATTTTAATTTTTTAAAATTTTTTATATTTCTCTTATCTATAAAATAGAATTTTTATATTTAGATTTAGTCCAGTCCATTGAACATCAACCTTCTGATGAGTGATCCAGTGCCCTAGATGAGGAGGGGCATTCTGAGCAAAGGTTGGAGCCTGTGATGGAGCGTGACCCTATGCCTTTCAGGGGAGGGGGCTCTGTGCGTATGAAGGCTTCAACAGGTGGTTAGGACTTGAACCATAAGGAGGCTGTTGTTCAACTGAGGCAGGCCATCCAAGGAGTGGGGGAGAGTCCGTCAGCAATGGACTCGGCGGCAGCAGGGACTGAGGCAAACATTCAGACTGAGGGGGTACTAGAGTGGATCTCCTTCCCAGCCAATTGTCACAATGAGGTTGCTAATTTGGAACACCTGGAGGGTAGGAAAGATCTCATTCCGGATGATGTTCGATAGAATCATCCAGTAGCACTGTGCTGATATCTATGTTTCGCTTGAGATCTAACTTTCGGGGGCGAGTCTTGCCCATGTTAGATGGCGGATTCTGATAGCATGGAGCACCTATGTGGTGGAGTCTAGGATCTATCAGGGGGATCCTGGTGTTGTGGAGATGCGGCTCGATTAGGATGGATGCTTTCTACAGACGTAAGCAGCAGGTAGCCTTAGTCATCTTAGAGCAGATCGGAGGCCCTTGGCTTTTGTCCAAAGTGTACACGAGCATCGAGTACAGGATGCTAATGGTGCTTTGGTCCAAGATTTCTAGATGATGTCGCAGGACTTGCCATCCCTTGTCGTTGGAGATTTCAATTGCATTGTAGGGTCTCATGAGAAGATGGACGACAGACAGGATGTGGATAGCACTGATTCCAGGGAGTTCAGGAAGTTCATTGGTGATGTGGCTCTAATTGATCTGGGTTACTCTGGATCTAGATTTATCTAATGCAACAACTGACAGGGGTCGGCTAGGGTTTAGGAGAGGATTGATCGGGCCTTTGCCGCCACCGACTGGTTCAAGCAATTTTCTGGGCACTAGATTCAACATCTTCCGAGGATCACATCGGACCACTATCTAATTCTTATCACCACTGATGGCCCGTGCATGCCCAAGGCTCCATTCAGGTTTAAGAAGTTCTAGACTTTCTATTCGAGATTGTGAGAGCTGATTAATGAGGTGTGGAGGATATCGATTTATGAGGATGCAAGATATCGGATGACTCAAAGGCTAGAGCTGGCTAGGCATAGGCTCTTTCAGTGGAACCATCTTGAGTTTGGTGCTATCTTCAGGCGGATCGAGGAGGTAGAGGTGGACATTGCGGAGTTGTAGATGAGAAAGGACTAAAAGGGGGGCCTCCAGGAGCCTAACTTGAGAGAGCTCTGTCACAAGCTCTTGGTTCAACACTCATTATTGAAACAGTAGGAGACAATATGGAGGCAAAAATTTAGGATTCAGTAGATCAAGAAGGGTGATTGAAATACCAGATTCTTTCATCAATCAACAATGATCTAGAAGTCTGCCAACCGCATCAGTAACTGGAGGAGAGAGATAGTACAATGATGAATGACAGTGAGGAGATCAGGGGATAGATCTTATAATTCTTCAAATCGCATTGGATGGTGCCTCTGGGTAAGGATACCCCACTCCAAAGGTCCCAGCCCATGATCCGCATCTTCGACCAAAAGAATGAGGCCCTGACTATCCGATGTCTACTGAGAAGGTATGCAGGGCCCTCTAATCTCTTGGAGAGGATAAGGCCTTGGGGCTGGATGGGTTTTTCCCTCTGCTATTAGAATCATACTGAGTCATGATTCAACTTGTATGATTTGCGATGATTTGAAGCTTGGTCGAGTCGAACCAAAATGGAGAATTGAAAAAGTAGAATCATACCTGAATCGCAGACTCATTGGCTGAATTGTGCGACTCACGGGATCGTCTGATACCGTCAAGTTGGAAAAGGTAAGTTCCCAGAATCCCAAATCAATTGTTGGTCATTATTTTTAGAAGCCAAAGAGTCAGATTTTGGCAAAATCTGCTTTGCATAAGCAAATCAAAGAGATTTGAAACCTTTGAACTTCTATTCGCCTTCTCCGACTATTTTTCCATCTTCTCCAACTACTTCAAGCCTTCGAAGACTACGGCAAGAAGAGGAAGAGGTCACGTGGGAAAGAGGAAGCCTCGAAGCCTTCAAAGCATCCCCGCAAGTTCACCGTTGGTCTGGTAGGTATCTTTTCCCCATTACTTTTTTTGTTTCTCTTCCCCAATCTCTCTGTTTCTCTTCTCCAAAGCCTCGAATCTTTTTTTTTTTATCGGACCGAAGCCTTCTTCTCCAATCTCTCTATTTTTCTTCCCTGAAACATAGAAGCTTTTTTTTCTTTAATCGAACTGAAGCCTTCTTCCCAATCTCTTTGTTTCTCTTCCTCGAAGCCGCCCGATCTCTCTTTCTCTTCCCCGAAGCCACCTGCGAAGCTTTTTTTTTTTGATCTGACAGAAGCTCTCCCCTATGGTTTTTTCGAAGCTTCAAAGCTGAGTGGGCTGTGGACCTGTGCTTACGTTGCCTTTGTGTGGTCCCATTGCCTATTGTTCATTCATTCGTGGCACAACCACTTAACCAAAAGAAAAACATAGTGGTAAGATTAAGTTTTTTATTTTTTTTTCAACAGTTCATTTTTTTTAACATTTCTTACTTTTTAACAGGAATTGGCTTACATACTTTACAGTGGAATTCTGTATTGTTGTTTTATTGAATAATGGCACCTAGAAGAAAAACTAAAGTTGTGGATCCAACTTGGGATCATTATAAAAAATTTTATGATGGTAATGAGGACGATAGAAATCGATTACATCTTGTATACAATTATTGTAACAAGAATTTTTAGGAAAGGGTGAATAGAATGAAAAATCATCTTGCGGGTACACATAACAATGTTTCTCCTTGTGCTCAAATTTTCGAAGAAATTTAATTTTTTTTAAATTTATTGGGGGAGAAAGAAATAAAAAAAATTTGGTGATGATGTTGAGTGCTTTGAAGTAGATAAGCCAAATGCAAAAATAAGGAAGGGTACTACGGGTTCATTTGTGATAAAAAGAAGGAGAAATGTATGTAAACAATGGACAATGAATGAAATGGTTAAAAAAAGAGAACCAGTGGTTAGGGATATTTATAGATTTCTATATAGACATGCATTGGTATTCAATTTGGTCAAAAATCCTTTATTTGCTCAAATAATGAAATCTGTTGGTAAGTATGGGAGAGGATTGAAACTCCCTTCTTATCATGAAGTTAGAGTTACTTTCTTGAAGAAAGAGGTAGAAAGTGTTAGTGAATGTTTGATGAAATATAAAAATGAGTGGAAAAAAAGAGAATGTTCAATCATATCTGATGGTTAGACTAATGGAAAAAGTCGGTCTATTATTAATTTCCTTATGAATAGTCCAAATGGGACTGTGTTTTTCAAATCATTGGATATCTCTGATGTTAGTAAGGATTCAAATAAGTTGTTTGAATTGCTTGATAGTTTAGTAGAGGAGATTGGGGAGGAAAATGTAGTTCAAGTGGTGATGGATAGTGCCTCTACTTATGTTGGCATGAGTAGACTCTTAAAAGAAAAGAGAAAGCATCTTTTTTGGTCTCCATGTGCAGCCCACTATTTAGATTTAATACTTAGTGACATTAGATACATTCCTCTTTTTTAATACACTTGGCAAGGTGAGGCAAATTACAGTTTACATTTATCGCAATACTTGGTTTCTTAATTTGTTTAGAAAATATTCTAAGAATAAGGAATTGACAAGATCAACTAGATTTGCAAGAACCTATCTCACTTTGAAAAGCATATTAGACAGAAAGATTGCTTTAAGGGCTATGTTTGCTTCAGAGAAATGGGCAAGAAGCACTTATGCATGCAAATTTGAAGCTAGAAAATTTTAAGAAATTGTATTGAGTGATAACAGATTTTGAAAAGTTACAAAATCTTCTTTGAAGTGTGTCCTTCCTTTGGTAAAAGTGTTGAGACTTGTTGATGGAGATGCAAAACTGGCTATGGATTATATCTACAAAGCAATGGACAGAGCAAAGAAACATATTAGCAAAAACTTCAACAATGTTAAGAAGAGATATGATCAGATTTAGGAGATAATTGACACTTGTTGGGACTTGCAACTCCATAGACCACTTCATGCGGCAGCATATTATTTTAATCCCAAGTAAGTCATATTTTATTTAATTTATATTATTTTATTAATAAATTTTATTTTGTTTAATTTAAAATTATTTTTTGATTCTCGATTTTTAGGATCATAGGTTTCAATATGATCCTAATTTTAATGTCGATGTTGAAGTAAAAATTAGATTGTTCAAGACAATTGAGAGGATGTATCCAGATGTTGAGACGAGTCATCATTGATTCACAACTTGAAAAATTTAGGAAGATCAAGGGTTTATTTGGGATGGACATGGTAGTATTGACAAGAAATAAAAAACAATCAGGTAATTATAATTAATAGTTTATGAATTCATTTTTATTTGTATAAGTTAAATTTAATTTATCTTATTTTATTTGTCTAGCTCTATAGTGGGAGAGTTTTGGAGAACAGTGCAAAGAACTTCAAAGGCTAGCAATTTGAGTACTAATTCTTACTTGTAGTGCCACTGGATGTGAAAGAAATTGAGATGAGACAACAAAAAAGACAAGAAAGGGGGGAGATATATGATCCGATATACTTATCAGATATGGAATCGGATGATGAGTGGATAACCGAACAAAAAGAGCCAAGCTTATCGGATGATGTGTCTTGATTAGATATAAATGAATGTTTTAATGTTGATGAGGGATCTAATAGCAAGAAAAGGAAGAGAGGTATGCAAATTATTTTCTATTTTTTTTAGTTTTAATTTTTTAAATAATTACATTATTTTCTTATTTGGCTTTGTTGATTCTTAAAATATTTTTGTAGGATCAAGGAAGTTAAATCTTGATAGTAAAGATCAAGGGAAAGAAAAGATTGTTGAGGAAGATATTGAAGTGATAGAAGATGATGAAGGTAATGAGGAAGAAGAGGAAGAAGAAGAGGATCAAGAGATGATTATGCTTGAAGGTGATGATGACGACGATGATGGGGGTGGCAATGGCAAGCCTTAAGGATGATTATGATGATTGAAGATTCTATTTAATTTTTTAATGAATAATGAATTAGTAATACTTAATGTTTATTTTTTATTTATGTTTTAGATTTAGAGTGTGTTTGATTACACTTTTTGATTTTTGATTTTTATTTTCTAAAAAATATTTTTTATTTTTTTATTTTTGCTTCATAACAAAAGCAAAAAAAGTAAAAAGTTTGTTCGGTAACACCCATCCTGTCTGAAACGAGCGCCTCTTTCTCCCCCTTCTCCCTACCCTCTTCTATCTTATGCTCCTGCTCACCCTCGACGTCTTCCACTTGAAACCATCCAAGACCCCCAAGCCCCTCATTGGCACCGCCCGTTGCCCCCTTAAGGACCTCCTTGACCCTGATGCTTTCGAAGCCGTGGCCTCCTCTGGCATAGCCGTCAACGAATGCCCCTCCCCCATCAAAACCCTAGAGCTCTTTTGTCCCTCTAATCGCCCCCAGGGATCCGGATCAAGGTCGCGATCCGAGAGTGCCCCTACCCGCTATTGGAGCCTGCCTACCAATTTGCCCCTCCCTTCTGCTATTACTACTCCACGGCTCCTCCCTCTTCGGCCAGAAAGTACCGTGCCTATCCTCCTCTGCCTTCGCTTGTCCCTCCTTACCGCCACCCCATGCCGTCCCAGCTGTCTCCATACCCTTACGGCAACTACTCCGATCCCTATTCTAGGTACTATTCCTCCAATGTCGGGTATTACTCCGCATCTCCTGCCTCGGCCCCTGCCCTGGTCCGACTGTACTATGATCGGGTATCCACGTACGGTGGCTCGTCGGCACCTATGGACTACTCATCCGGCCCTTCTTCTTATGAGCAGAAGGCGAAGGGGGGCAAATTGGGAATGGGGGCCAGCCTGGTAGTTGGGGTGGTGGTCGGAGCCCCATCCATCGGCAATGCTTGCCGGCCAGGCAGGCAGAGAGCCAAAGGGAGAGGGAGGGGGAGTGGGAGGAGGCGAGCGTCGGGACGAGTCGGGGTAAGTCGGGAAGAAACAAAAATAAATTTTAAAAAGCAAAAAAAAATTTGCTTTCCACAGAAAGCAAAGCAAAAAAAAATTTGCTTTCCACAGAAAGCAATTATTTTTGGTTTTTTGATTTTTACTTTTTGCTTTTTGTGATGTTACCAAACATTGCTTTTTGATTTTTGCTTTTCAAAAATCAAAAAGCAAAAAAAGTATTTTTTTTAGTAATTAACCAAATGCACCCTTAGTATTTTAAGCTTACCTATACTTTTTGAGTGTTCATTGATTAATAGATGAGTATACATTTTGATTGTGCTTTTATTTTAATGTTTCTTGAATTATTTTATTATACAAATAATGAAATATTGACCATAAAGGGATTTGGGCCTATATCTCTTGCTATGGAGGCAAGCATCTTACCATTTAAATGACGTGATCATCAAACTCATTACACAAAATAAGATATTATTACATTTTTTTATCATTTTTATAGTATAAATTTTGTTTTTGTGCTAATATCTATCGTTTTATAAAAAAATTGAATTGGTTACTGAATCTTATTGTTTGAGTCATGATTCGAGTTAAAGCATAGGCGATTCATGAGTCGAATCTCGATGTAACAACTTTGGTCTCCCCCCTCTTCTTCGGTTGATATTGGCCTATTGTCAGGGGGAAGGTGGTAGAGGTGGGGCTTTAGAGGCATTTCGGAGGAGTGAAAAAAGATGTTAATCACCCTCATCCTGAGGTGACCTGATGTGTCTGACTCAGGACACTTCAGACTAATCAATCTCTACATAATTCTCTACAAATTGTGTGCCAGGGTCTTGGTCGGGCGGTTGAAGCCGATCGTGTCTCGTCTGATCAGTCTAGAGTAGGGTGCTTTTATCAGCGGCTGCTGCATCACCAATAATGTCTAGCTCAATTAATACATGATCCACGGTGAGCTCCACTACGCTGAAGCCTTATGGCGATCCAGATAGACATGAAGCAGGCTTATGACCGGATGAGCTGGCGCTTCCTACGTCGAATGTTGTAGGAGCTCGGCTTCTGGGATAGGTGGATCGGTTAGATCATGGACTGCATGGAGACTCTAAGTTTTGCCATTCTGATCAACAGTGCCCCCACGGAGTCCTTTCATTCGATAGTTGGGCTTCGCCAAGGTTGCCCTCTCTCCCTCTATATGTTCATTGTGTGTTGATGCTCTATCTCAGGTGTTGAGAGTGGCCATTTAAGGGTCAGAGCTGGAGCTCTATTGGCCCATCCTTGGGGCTCAGTCACTTTCATACCTCCTTTTTATAGATGACTGTCTTCTTATTGGCTGGGCCTTGATCCGAAATGCAAAGTTTTTTGCATCCATTTTTTAGGTCTATTATTGGACATCTAGTTAGCTAGTGAATTTGCAAAAATCCATGGTCATCATTAGCCCTAAGATGAAGATCCAAGTGAAACAGGTGATTTGAGTAAGCTAGAGATCCAAGAGTAGATCAAGATCCTGACCTATCTAGGGATCCCTATCATGGAATGGCATCTTTGGAGGGCTGACTGCAGGTCCATGGAATAGTGGGTCCAAGATCGTCTCGAGGGCTGGCAAGCCAACGCCCTTTCCATAATAGGTAGGAAGACCCTCGTCAGATCGATCGTGAGCTCCATTCCGGTCTATCTCTTGGCGAACACGGTAATGCCAAGCTCTTATCTCAAGGGGTTGGAGCAGCTATTCTAGAACTTCTTGTGGGGCTCAAGACATGATGGTCGAGGGCTTCATCTGGTATCTTGGGAAGTGGTCTGCCAGCTTATGAGGGATGGAGGCCTTGGGATTCAGTTTCTGTTGGTCAGGAGGGAGGCTATGATTGTCAGGCATATAGCTAGATTCCTTCTCCAATCTGATTGCTTGTGGAGCAGGGTGATAAGGGCATGGTATGGGGCGTGGAGTCAGGGGTTTTAGATCTAGGCTATATGCAGTTGCTCCTTCATGTGGAAGGAGATTTGTGTCCGTGCTGCTACAGTATTGGCTCAAGTCAAATTGTTGATTGGGGATGGGATTTCGGTTGATGTAAGCCAGGATGTCTGGATTTTCAGCTTGCCTCTCTTTCGATAGCTGACTTACGTCAGCATGGAGGTAGACGACCATCTATGGGTCTGTGACTTGTTTACTGCCGACAATAGGAGCTCGAGAGCATAGGATGTCATCCATCTTTCTGGTGGTCCGTTTGCTGATCAGATTCTCACCATTCCGATGGCCGTCCATCGAGGCTAGGATTTAAGGGTGTGAAGCCGTTCTTGCTGCCCTAAGGCCCCCATGAGGGATCTATCCGAGATATGTAATCGGCACCGCATAAGAGGATCGAGGCTGCTTGGATCTGAAGAGTGGTTGCTCATCCAAAGGTGAGGCTCTTTCTTTGGAAGGTTGCTTAGGACCAGCTTTCGACATGCACGTTACTCAAGAACAAGGGCATGGACCTTTCGATGTTTTGCTTGGTCTGTAGGTTGGATAAGTCAACGGAGCATGACCTCCTGCGTTGTTTGAGGGCGAGGCTGATTTGGAGGATGGTGGCCAGTCTTGAGAGGCGAGCAGCAACCCTTGGTTGGACCCCTTCCTGGATGCGCTCCATCGAAGTATGGCTGGAAGATCGATCTGCACCTGAGGGATAGGATGGCATATGTCGTTTATCAGATTTGACTATTCAGGAATAGTCTGATCTTCGAAGCTGAGGTGATGGCTGCACATGAAGTGTTAAAGAGAGCCATTTGCTTGGCTGCAGAGTGCTGCCGTTTCAATTTTTCTGGCCCATCCTTTGATGCCCCCGATTCATGAGACTCAAATGTTGCTCTTACAGTGATCCTGAGGGTTATTCTCATTTCTTGAGAGCTCCTTCCTTCAGAGTTTATCAAGGTCAATTTTGATGGCAGTGTTAGAGATGGCAGGGGTAGTGTTGGTTTTGTCATCCAAGGTCTAGATGTCAAATTGCTTGCGGTGGGGGGCTCATATCTGTTCAAGCCTTCCGTCTTGGGAGCTGAGCTTCATGCCACCTGAGCAGGCATTATTGGTGTCAGACAAGAGCTATGGGCAGAGAGAATTTGCATAGAGAGAGATTTGGCTACTATTACTGGCTAGATATAGGATGACACGATGCAGCTAGAGGTCCATCCACTCCTTCATGACATCTGGACTTTCCTTCGTGAGTCCGTCGCGGTGTTTATGCAGCATGTCTTTCAAGAGACAGACAACAGGGTAGATTGGATCGCATCTTATGTTGTTGAGCATACCAGAGACTGGACCTAACGACAAGGTAAGACGTGCCCGTGGGCCCTGCAGGATCTTTTTTTTTTCTAATTTTACGGGGTGTACTCATACTAGAGTGGTGTGATCGCCCGCTTGTACCCAGAAAAAAACATCGACCTTATATAAAATGGAATTTTTATGTTTTTTCTTAATATGTTTAAACTTAGCCTCACCTAATTAGCCTAACCAATGAAACATCAACTCGATAAACCTAATCAAACCAAGCTGAATTTCTCAGGTTGGTTTCAAGTGGTTTTTGTAGATGGTCGAGTCAGTTTGAAGCGGTTTTTGTATGAAACCGATTTAAAATCTGTTTGATTTTATATATACCTCCAAACTGACTTGACCGGACTCGTGCATACCCCTACTTGTCCTTGTACTTGTTCCAACAGTCTAGACACTGGAAATAGTTTAACCTCAACAAGTTGAGCTTGTCTATAATACTAACTCTCTATATGAACCATTCTATAATGATTTGTCACTAAAGTTCCAGCTAGTTGCGCAATTCAAAAAAGCAACTAGTTCAAAACTCTACCACCTTAAATTATTTCTTTTATGATCCTGTGAAATCTTAATATTATATGAAAGTTCCTAATTTTAGTTGGATCCCCTGCACCCATGTGACTCGATCTCTATTCTTTGGAGTGTTCATAGCCCAGGCGACCCTCCTTGCCTGCTTGAGCCCAAAGCCTTGTGGGTGGGCTCAGGCATGGGAATTAAAACTCAGCCCAATCTGAAACTTTGGTTTTTTATTTTATAATCTTATTTATGTTTGATGTGTTGTTTACTTAATTGATAATTGCTATTGATATATCAATTTAGTGGAATAATAGATATATTCTAGATTGTTGGAAATATTTAATTATTCATACTTAATATTTTTAAAAATTAAGTATTTATTTTACATTTTAAAAAATAAAAAATAGTTATGAAGTCCAAGATCCGGCCCGAAGCCTAAGTGAGGGCATAATCTGAGCCTAGAAAGTAGGCTCGAAGGCTAGGCTAGGTGGGCCTGGGCCTAAGTAAATTTTGGGCAAAGCCTAGGCTGATCCCAACCTGGCCTGGCATATGAATAGGTCTATTGTTCTTAACAAATCCTAACAATGGCGGCAAGCCAAGCTCCACCTCTTGCTCCTCCTCTGCCACCAACACCACTAAAGGGGAGACAGGAACAATGGCGGCATAGGTGGCGTTCACAAAGGAATCAGGGAATTTGAAGAAGGCTAGGTTAGGATGCCTTCATATCCAATGCACAAATTAGTTCAAAAGCAAAACATGATTCCCAAATTGATGCAGCCATTTCCTTGATTAAGTAGTGATATGAAACTCCTATTCTTGATTTCCACCCTTCATGTACAGGTATTACATTATCCAAATGATATTTAGTGGGCATTACCCACATTTTGCATTGTATCATGGCTATTCAGTATGTCGTGACTCCAGTTTAGTTATAGTATTCTTCCATTAGAAATTCTATCCTTCATACACATAGGTTATCTCTCTGTGATTTAATAAATGTCATTCTTTTCTGGCTGCATTATATGCTTCTATGCTCTTTAATATTCCACTATTTATGCAGATTGGTGCTGACATCTTTAAACGGGCTTTAAGTTATCCTTCAAAATTGATAGCCAAAAATGCTGGAATTAATGGAGATGTTGTTGTGGAGAAGGTTTGTAAACGATTCCATTCGGTCAAGCTTTTGCTTGATATTTTTTCTAAGTTTGCTCACTGACTCACTGTGGCGTACAAAGTCCAAGTTAATGTGTTTTTCTGATATTTTATTTCAGGTGTTGTCCTCTAATGATGTTAGGTATGGCTACAATGCAGCTAAAAATTGTTATGAGGACTTGATGGCGGCTGGGATTTTAGACCCAACAAAGGTATCTATTTCAAAACCGTGAATGGTTAATGGTAGCTACTTTCAGTATGTGTGAGGAAACTTTCAAGAAGAAAAACAGGATCTTATGGCTAAAATCAGTCACTTAGTGGAAAAATACCTTTTCTTGGCCTTTTTCTCAGAGTTAGCAAAATAAGTTGCTCCTATTTATGAGCTACCCGTAGTTTGCTAGTGCTTCTTGTGCACTTTAATCATCTGATCGGACAGAATTTGGGGTCAGATGCAAGAAAGTACCTTGAAAACTTATCGATATGAATCTCATCCCAGGGAGACATCAGAAGAAATCTTATTGGTAAAATAGGAGATATTTTAATTATAAATAATTACATCATCAGCTGTAGAAGATAATCAGTGGTCTCTAGTCATTAGTGATTTTCCAAAATTGTGGGTCTTGCTTTACAACTTAAAGCTGCCATACTTAAAATCTTTTTTTTTCCAGTCACCTGATAATAGTGAAGTCCCATTTACTACTGATGAATCAGCCTTGAAAAATTGGTTACTGAATTGAAATTTTCTGAATATGGAATGATACTGGACATGTAGTGTCATTTTCTTTTTCACATGTCTAACACACACAAAAGAATTCTTGAGTTTTATCCTGCTTTATGCATTGATGAATTCTCTGCACACATATAAGCAGGTTGTTAGATGTTGTGTGGAGCATGCTGCTGCTGTTGCAAAGACTTTTCTCACATCTGATGTGGTTGTTGTTGATACAAAGGAAGCAGAGCCTGTTAGTAGACGAAGGCTGATGCCAACTTCTAATCTCATGCGACCATCTAATCTGATGCCAACTTCTAATTTCATGCAAACATCTAATCTGATGCCGAAATCAGGTGTTTGTCTTCACAAATATGCTACATAGATCGCAGGCATATATGAGGACCTGCCATGAGCATCTTTATTGAATTTCAAACTCTGCATTATTTTTTTTGCCTTCATCTCATTGAAGATCTAGAGCAAAGGTATGGCAATATACTGATTATTTCTTTCTCATGACTTATATTTGCAGGCATTGCGCTTTAGTTTATGCTGACCAGTCATTCCTCTACTTGCTGTTCCATTCTCTTTTCCTTTTGTGACTCCTACTTCCAAGTAGTTGAGATGTCAATCCAAAGGAAGGCAAATGAGGCCATCTAATCTGGGTATTTTGGCTCAGTGAAATATGGCCAATGAGACCTTGCTGCTGTTCATCAGCGTGCGTTGACTCTCAATACTGTCACAGTATCTATCCAACAAAGCACCTGAGAAACAACATGCAGTACAGACAAGGTTCCAATCTCAAAATTTAGAAGCTTTTGTGATTATTCTTAAAATGCAGTTACTATGGTACACTTCTTCATGAAGGGAAGCCATGATGAGGCTAAATATCTGTGTGTATAAATTGAACAATTTTAGGGACTCATGATCTGTGCCGACGATCATGATGCTTTCTAGGGCTAAAATCAGAGCATTTGAGCTTGGGATGGGTCATTGTCTCATTTATATTTCCTTCATCCATTATAATATGTTTCTATCACTTTCTCCAACTCTTGCTGTCTGATTTTGGTGCCTTGTTACGAATAATTTGTAGAAGATGTTTGAAAACTTTGGCCCCTATTACTTCCTACCCTTTTCTTTTGTAATCCTTTGTTACATACTTCTCACGTCTATGTTGTTTCCTTTGCAATAACAATATTCTTCAGACAATTGAAAATTTCTCAAACTTTTTATGATCTTTTCATTAGCCAAACAACTATCCAAATAATTTTCCAATTATTTGAATTGACCAAGGACTTTTAGATGATTAAAGTTCTATGACAAATTCACGACTTACCGAAGGAACTGTCATGGATCAGAAATCAATTGTACTATGCAGTGATGTTGGTTGTAGTGGCAGTGCGGTTTGTCTGTTGCTGTAGGCTTTTCCTGCTGTAATTATTCTTTCTGAGCTTTTATTGTTTTCATTTTTAAAGAAAAAGCTCCTTGCATATGAAACTGTTAATGCCTTATCTTTCTCCATGAGTAAATTTTAATAACATATCAACAACTTTGTATTTTAAATCCAATTCTTTCTGAACTTTGGCAAATTCAATGTATTTTTTTCCGAATATTGAATTTTTCTGTTAAACCTTATGACTCCCAGAATGCTTATTCCTGACTGCTCATCTTCTATGATTCTGTGAGACTTTATGGTAGTTGTGCCATTGGTATTGGATGCAGAACCAATTACGACACTCCATCTCAGCGCTGCATCAGCTCTCCATGTGAAGAAGCATGCTGTTCTCAAAAAATTAAGAGGCAAAGCAGCACATAGGAATCATGAAAGAAACCAGTGCCCAAACATAAACTAAACATTCTGCCAACAAAATGTTAAACAAAGAATCATGCCAACAAGATATTAATATCTACACCCGAATGTGATAGCTGCGTGCTTTGAAATTTGAGTTTCAAGTCAATTTTCATGGGTATAAGAGGTTTTTTCACCTTTTTCTTTTGGCAAATCTCATTCTCTTTGATGGTTCACAAACCAATGCTATCCACTGACTGCAGGCACTTTAACTTCAAGGCGGCAGCTAAAACAACAGCATTCCAGTCAATTGGCTTGACAGCTTACCTCTGGGGGATCTCAACCATTCTTAGAATGCCAGGTCACTTGAACGAATACTGGAAAAGTTTTTTAAAACAAAAAAATGAAAAGAGGGAGCAAAGAGATACCCCCAGTCAAACCTTATTAATACAGAGCACAAAAGAGAGCACCGGAAGAGAATCAAAAACAGATCGAGGTATGGATAACCCCATTATACTGTTATTACCCATCCCTTGTAAAACTCTTCCACTGCAACCAAGGCAGAGGGACTGTTATAAAGATCATTAGATAAGACAGTCCTGCACTCACTTGAGTTTGCTTCCCTCTTAAAATTTCTTTAACGTCGTCTAATCTGGAGCTTATATGGTAAATTGACAAGTTTAAGAACTACAACTTTTAATCATGTGTTTACATTAAGATACTATAATATATGTACATGTTATCTCTATTTTAAAATCAAATCCGAACTCACAAGCTCCATTTCCTTCAGCAATTTATGTAGTCACTTAACTTTCTTAACTTTAACTATTTTCATTTTAAATAAGCATTTTCTACCTAATTCAATTCTCCCCCAAGAGAAATAAATAGGTCTGCAAATGGATAGGGTCGAACCGGGTCCTGAGTGATCCGATCCAATCTGATTTCTTGATCGGGTCTTGATATTGGATCCATACCCATTCCGATAAAAAATCTGATTCGGTCGGATCAGGTCCATGGCCAAATTTATTGATCCATTGGATCATTCGGCTCAGATCGGGTCCATATATAACCCGGCCCCAATTTATGAAATACGGATCCAGTTCGGATCGGGTTGGATTATAGGTTTAATTTATTTGAAACCTAGCATCAATGAATACTAGTGCTGGATGACAACTAAGAAAGGCCTCCTTTCTTTTTTTTCCTCCAATCCTCCAATTATAGCTTCTAATAATTAATTGTATTGGATAACAGAGAAACAAGCGGTTTTTGAGAAGAGCCAAGATTCCAAAAATCCACACAAAAGAGAAAAAGTAAAAAAAAATATAAATTTTATATAATGATATAATTGTCCTAATATAAAATATCATACAAGGAGAATATTTATATATGGTTTAAAATGAGATTGCATATATTGTGAATAGCACAACATCTATGCACATTAGAGCATGCTCTGAAATTTCTTAAAATCAATAAAATAAAGTTGGAATTCAAGAAGCCCTCTTGTTTGTGTACCTCATAGCATAGTAAACATAAACCAGAAGGTTTAGAAAACTGAGCCCAGCAAAAAACTAGAAATAATCGTAATACCCTTCATTTAAGTTATCAGGAATCCATCCAGTCTTTCCTCCTCAGGTTGTTATAAATATTACAACCGTCAGAATAAAAGAACTGAAGGGTTGGAAAATTTTTTAGTTTTGGAGATTTTTAGTTTGGGAATCGGATAGGGAAGACCGAAGGGTTTGAAAAATTTTGGCCCAAGCTCAAATCCCTATTTGGGTGAGTCACTCAATTGGATTTGGATTCTATATTTGGATCCGAATCGGATCGAGTCAAATCGAGTCATGTATCTTAAGATTCAAATTAATCTATCGAGCATAGGTCGCTGTAGGCCATATGGGTTAGTTGTCCACTTAACCAAAGAGTGTGGAGACACTGGTATGGCATATAAGTGAGATGTAAGGGTACATCATCATTGAACGTGACCAACTCCAGAGCATTCTACTGTCGAGAAT